>NC_056729.1:1039583386-1039610886 GCF_019279795.1 Protopterus annectens
TACTATATATCCTGAGAGTGCTTTTAGTTATTGAATCTGTGGCACATTGACTTCCTGCATACATGCTCCCTACTGGTGGTATGCACAGGGCAAGCCCAGGGAATAGTAATTGACTGAAGGCATGCAAGCTTCCCTCAGTCAAGGACACTATGTTAGAGCTTGCAAAAGCTATCAAAGAGGGTTAGGAACTCCTGTGGAAGAGGGTCTGCCTAACCCATTTATTAGCAACTTCCATCTATCTGACACTTTTCTTTCACAGTTGGGACTGGGCAAGGAAGCTGTTGTTTTGAGGAAGAAAAGGGCAATTTGGCTGTCATCCTAGGAACTGCAAGGGCCAGTCCTAGGAACTGCATGGGGCCAATGTCTATCTTCTATGTGGAAGTTAATGTGACAAATGGCATGGAAAAAATGGGTCATAGGAACTTTGCTTGGTCACATACCCAGTAAGACCTGAGATGAGGGCTTGGTGACCTTGGTCAGAAAGCCAAATCTTAGTTTCTCAGGTGGAACAAATGGGACAACTTGCTGAAGATAGAGAAGCAATGGGATTAGTTGAGCAAATGATTAAAAAAAAGTCCACACCTGGACATTACATTTTATCACTACTATCATGACCTACTAATAAACTGCCACCACAGTCTGCAGCCAGTAAACTAGATCCATCGACAGACTTGTTTGTCGTCAATGAGCACTTGACATTAAATTAACATGAAGTAGCCACTGCACTCATTTGAACTTTTCCAAATAATCTCAGAGCCCCATATATAAGCCAGTGTCCTTGCTATGTGATGGACAAGGCATCCGGCTATGTGGAACAGTTGAAGAGGCACTTTGACCTCATTCCAGCAAGAGTGCTACCGGGATAGGACAAGACCTCTTGTTTTTTCTTGCTTGTTAATAATCTGTCAACACACTGGAGTAACCAGTTTAGCATGTTGATGACTCTAACACTCCTGTTATGCTTGACAGAATGCAGGCTGCTGAATCTAATCTGCTGGACAGCGTCAACAAACCGCATGACTGACTCAAGTAGTTAACATTCCACATACCAGTGTAAGTGTATTTTTTGCAAAGTCTAGAAAAAGCAGAACACTGCTGGAAGCAGTGTAATCCAAAAAATACCCGAGTATTTCTATCCTGTTCATTAACTTAAATCTTACCTCAGCATTAACACAGTTATCAAAAAAGTAACAACATGGCTCTTGCTACCCCCATGGTGCCTTTTTTAAGCAAGGCTCAAAAGACAAACCCACCTCCATAGGTATCACAAGGGATAAGAAACTAAGAGTAATGCTACTCAACGTCAGAAGTCTAAACCTCAAGATGCATGCACTCGAAACTCTCCTTAGTATGGAGAACATCGATATCTGTGCAGTAACAGAAACCTGGTTCAGGGCTCCCGAGTGCACCCCAGCACTACCAGGTTATAACTCATACCATGCTTTTCGGACCCAAAACTTGGACCGAGCCACAAAAGGAGGGGGAGTATCAATATTTGTCAGATACCCACACCTCCAAGTTGGTGGCACAGCACGAAGCATCAGAGACTATCCATGTGCAACTAACAGTGGGTAAAACTGCCTTCCAGTTTATAGCCTACTACAGACCACCCTCCCAAACCCAGGAACCCCACTCGGCCTTCCTGAGAACACTGGAAAATATGAAGGTCTCTCCAAACACCATTATATTGGGCGACTTCAACTACCCAAACATAGACTGGGAGCATTACTCTAGCTCCAACACCCTAGCCCAAAGGTTCCTAGAATTTATAAACTCAAATGCTATGGAACAACTTGTTACCACTCCCACAAGAGGGGAAAACATACTGGACCTGATCATCACCAACATGGGGACTCTATGCTCCAGACCAGAAGTGTATCCCTCACTGGTAAGATCAGACCATAAACTAATCTCACTGGATATTCACGTCCCAACCCCACCCCTATGCCCAGAAAACCACAGTGAAAAACTTCTCTAAAGCAAATTTCACACTCCTCAAAACCAAGGTGGAATCCTTCAATGCCCCCGCGCCTGTAGAAAATATGGCTCAGACCACAGAATCCTTTATAAATGCATTCAATGAACACCTTCAGGAATGCATGGATCATGCAATCCCAAATAAAACCAAGACCCAATCCTCCAAAGGCAGGCGTCCTGTCTGGTGGACTCCAGCCATAAACAAACTATACAATAGAAGGAGGAAGCTAGTAGATGATAGAGCAAAATCCCAAAAGGAAGGCATCTCTGATCAGTATTAGCAAAAAACTACGGGCACTCATAAAATCGTCTAAGGCCAGCTTCGAGAGAAAAATTGCACAGGTCACTAAGGATAATCACAAGGCTTTCTTTAGTTATGTTAGGAACCTGGGTGGGAATTCCCAAATATGCTCAGAATTAGTCCAAAATGACAAAAAATACACCGAACCCACAGACATTGCCAACATCCTAGCTGACAGGTTCAGCGCAAACCCCCCCCCTCACCAAAAGGGCAAATATCTATGCCAGCAGAGTGCTGCCCCCCTGACATCTCAGATGCTCAGGTAAGAGCCGCCCTCTCCAAAGCAAAAAACACAGCATCAATGGAATCAGACGGTGTCCCGGGCTGTGTCCTACATAAACTCCAAGAAGAGCTAAACCCAAACATAAAACTACTGTTCAATCTCAGCCTTACTACAGGATATGTACCCAAAGAGTGGCATACAGCAACAGTGGTCCCTCTTCACAAAGGTGGTGCCTCAACGGATCCTGGAAACTATCGCCCCATAAGCCTGACTAGCTTGGTCTGCAAAGCTATGGAAAGGATCATCATGGACCTCATAAATAAAGATATTGGGGACCTACAGACACTGGATCCTACCCAGTTCGGCTTTGTTAAGGGCAGATCCTGCCTCTTAAACCTGGTCAATTTCTTTGAAACAGTCACCAAGTCCATTGACGAGGGAAGGTGGTCCACACAGCCTACCTGGACCTCGCTAAAGCCTTCGATACAATACCCCACTCGGGCATTATAGATAAGCTCACTAACCTAAATATAAACCCCTATGTCACTAGATGGGTTGTAAACTGGCTCAAGGACAGAACCCACATGGTTAGAATTGCTAGAGCCATGTCAGACTCCAAACCAGTTACAAGTGGCGTCCCACAAGGCTCAGTCCTGGGACCTCTCTTGTTCGGTATATATTTCTCGGAGGTACAGGCCAACACGGAAGGACTGTGGCTGACCAAGTTCGCAGATGACTGCAAACTGGGCACCATAATCGACTCTCCAGCCGACACAAGCATCCTCCAAAAGGGCCTCATAGAAACAGACAACTGGTGCCAGAGCCTTGGCCTCAAGCTAAATGCCAAAAAGTGTATAGTCATCCCCTTTGGCAAAAACAAAGTTTCCACAAATTACCACATAGATGGTAATCCATTAAGTACATAGGAAGTAATTAGGGACCTGGGGACCCAAGTTAATAGCAATCTCTCATTTGACAACCACGTGGCCAAAGTGGTTAGAAAAACATTTTATATAGCCCACCTAATCATGAAGGGATTCACATCTAGATCAGGGGAGGTCATTGTGCCTCTTTACTCATCCCTCATCAGGCCCATAATTGAGTACAATGCCCCTTTTGGGATGTACCTTACCAGACACCTGCAGCAACTGGAAAGACCCCAAAAGTACCTCACCAAGAGGATCAAAGGGCTCAAACAGATGCCATATGCTGCCCGGTTAAAGAGACTCCAGCTCTACTCATTGGCATACCGCCTGCTCAGAGGCGATCTGTGCCTGACGTATAAAGCCATGTCCAACCCGGAATTAATGGACATGCTGCACCTCAGAAAATCTAAATCCCATTGAGCTATGCTCGAGACTTGAACCTCAGCACTGAAATAAATAGGACATGCTGGAGGGACAGATTCATAACCCAGAGGCTCCCTTCACTCTGGAATAAAATCCCAGTCCAGTTTAGGCAGAGTCCCTCATTGACTCTCTTCAAGAGGAATCTTGATGAGTGGATGGGAGATCGTAGGTTTACCCCGGGTATCACTTCTGTGTCACTGTTAGACAGAGGCACAGTATACCAACCTCGAAAAAGGGCATAGCAAAATGAATTTAAAATGGGTGGCGAAAGCCAAACACACTCTGGATAGGCTTATAAATGCCCTAGGGCAGATAGCCTAGTATGAACCTATGAACCTATGGAGAGTGGTACAGTAAGCTCAGAGAAAAGACTAATCAAGCATTGCTTCTGCCAAGACCCCTCAGCATAATGCATCCGAGATTATCCAAGTGCAACTAACTCTGCACAAGACCGCAATCCAAATTGTAGCTTGCTACAGATCCCCAACCATGCCCCAGGATTCCCACTCCTCATTTCTTGATACACTAGAAAATATTAGGGTACAACCTAACACCCTTATAATGGGTGACATCAACTACCCCACCATTAACTAGGAAAACTACTCATGTACCAGCTCTTGTGCTCAACATTTTCTGGATCAACTTATCCACACCCCCACCAGGGGCAGCAATATCCTAGACCTGGTCATTGCCAACATGGGCAACCAGTGTTCCACACCAGAGGTCAATTTCTAGTTGGTCAGATCCGACCACAAGCTAATCACCCTAGACCTCCACATTCCACCCCCACCCCCATTAGGGAAACCACTATAAAAACTTTCTCGAAAGCCAACTTTACACTTCTTAAGACAGAAGTGGCAAACTTCACGACACCCATGCTGGCGGACAATAGCGGTACGACTGCTGAATCCTACACAAATGCACTTTATAAGCACTTACAAGAGTGCATGGATTGTGCAATCCCTAACAGAACCAAGATGCTATCCTCCATAAAAAGGAAGCCAAACTGGTGGTCCCCTGCCATAAACAAACTCTACAACAGAAGAAAGAAACTGTTGCAAAAGAGAGTAAAATCCTATGATTGGAGGAATTCCCTGGTCAGCAGATAGGTTCAGTGCTAACTTCTCATCCCCTAAAGGACCCATCACTACACCAGAAGAATGCAAAGTTCCTGTAATCACAGCTGCACAGGTAAAAAACACACTCTCCAAAGCCAAGAACACAGCATCCATGGGATGTGACAACATCCCAGGCTGCATTCTACATGAACTACAGAACAAATTGGCACCCCACCTAAGTACCATATTCAATCATAGCCTCACCTCAGGCTTTGTGCTCACTGAATGGCACACAGCAACGGTTATCCCACTCCACAAAGGGGGAGCCACCACGGACCCTGGGAACTACTGCCCCATTAGCCTGATGAGCCTGGTCTGCAAGGTTACAGAACATATCATCATGGAACTTATAAACAATGACATTGGTAATCTCCGAACTCTGGACCCCAACCAGTTCAGGTTTGTAAAAGGCAGATCATGTCTCCTAAACCTGATAAACTTCTTTGAAGTCACCAAAGCCATAGATGAGGGTAAGGTGTTTCACACAGCCTATCTAGATCTCGTCTTCAAACACATCCCATCCCCCCTTGGAATTACAGATAAATAAACTAAACTAGGTATAAATCCCCTATGTCACAAGAAGTTGCCAACCAACTGGCTCACTGAAGAACCCACACTGTGAGCAAAGCAGACTCCAAATCTAACTTCAAACCAGTGACAAGTGGAGTACCACAGGATTCAGTCCTCTGTCTTCTCTCTACTTTGGTGATGTACAGGCTAACACAAAAGGTCTTTGGCTAATGAAGTTCACATATGACTGCAAACTAGGAGCCATAATAAAAACTCCAAACGATGTGGACATCCTACAAAAGGGCCTCACTGAGACAGATGCCTGGTGTCAAAGCCATGGCCTCAAGCTCAATGCCAAAAAGTGCACTGTCATCCCTTTTGGTAAAAACTCAGTACTCATGAACTACCACACAGGCAGTAGTCTACTTAACACCGAACGTGTAATAAGAGACCTTGGGACACAGGTGGATAGTAGTCACTCCTTTGATAATCACGTTGCCACAGTAGTCAGGAAATCCTTCTACATGGCACATTTCATTACAAAAGGTTTCTCATCCATGAAAAAAGAGGTCATTGTTCCCCTCTACTCATCACTCATTAGACCCATTAGAGAGTACAATGCCCCATTTGGTATGTACCTCACAAGACATCTACAACAACTGGAAAGGCCGCAGAAATACCTCACAAAGAGGATTACAGGCCTCAAACAGAGTCCCTATGCAGACTGTCTCAAAAATCTCCAGCTTTACTCCGTCACATATTGCCTACTCAGAGGTGATCTCTTCCTAACATACAAAGCTATGTCAAACTCAGAGCTGTTGGACATGTCCACTTAAAGAGATCCCAATCCCTCCGAGCTACATGCTCTATGGACCTAAACCTTGTCACCACAATAAACAGAACATGCTGGAGGGATAGATTCCTGTCCCAGAGACTTCCCATACTCTGGAACAAACTACCTATCTATATCAAACAAAGCTCCTCATTAGCACTCTTCAAGAAAAATCTTGATGATTGGATGGGAGATAGGAAATTCACCCCGGGGACCACTTCTGTGGCTCTGCTCGACAGGGGCACAGGAACATAATTTCTTTGGGTGGCGAAAGCCAGTCTACCTTTTGGCTACGCTTATATAGGCCCTAGAGTCAATAGCCTAGAACCAATCTATGAACCTATGGTGTAATACTTTTCACTTTTACAGGGACACAGGTGCTTGCAAAACTGGGATAACATACATCAGAAGTAAAAATCATGCTACAGGACATAGATTTAGAAAATTATCACTATATACTTTTCAAGAAATTAGATGGATGCAACTGTGCAGCATAATAAAACAGACTCACCTCCCTCTTTGATCACAAGCTACTGTTAATTTGCAACCTTATCACAATGAGATTCATTAAAAATATCTGACATATGAAAGGGATTTAGCAAAATGAGTCTTCTTGAGTGGACTGCTTTTGCTAAAAAGTGTAAACTAATTGTGTTGTGTTCACTTTTGTGTGTGCGTGTGTGCATGTGTGTGTGTGTGTGTGTGTGTGTGTGTGTGTGTGTGTGTGTGTGTGTGTGTGTGTGTGTGTGTGTGTGTGTGTGTGTGTATGTGTTGTTCTGAGTATCTGTTTACTTGGATGAAGGTCAATTTCCCAAAGATAATTCGATCAGGAAATGTAATGGAGTTTGTGATATTTCTGTATTATGAATTGCTGCAAACTACCAACTTCAAAGATAAAATAGCATATAAAAAAGGCAACATTTTAAAAGCTCTGTTTGTTTAACTGGAACTCTAGGAATGATCTTTGAGGAATCATTCCTGAAATTAATAAACTGTATTCATGTTTATGCAACACTGTATATAGAGGTGTGCATATTTGTGTGTTTATACTTTAGTGTGCATGCATATGTCTGTGTGTGTGTGTGTGTGTGTGTGTGTGTGTGTGTGTGTGTGTGTGTGTGTGTGTGTGTGTGTGTGTGTGTGTGTGTGTGTGTGTGTGTGTGTGTCTGCACTGTATTTGCTCCAGATGTTGTTTGACCACTTCTGTAATGCTCACTTCTTATTCTAGCGATGTGCAAAACCTCAGTATATCATTATCTAGTGCTTTCCATTATCAGCTAGTCACAGAGAAAGAGTAACCACTATTTACAAGCTTTAATAATGTTCACCATTTTCCTGAGAAGGAGCAACATCAGACTGAGATACATAACTAAAGAAAAGAAGGCAGCAAAGTCCTTCCCTCTCATATAGATGGCATCATGGGACGTATTACCTGGAAAAACGTTTATTTTTAGTTTTAATACAGTTTTGTGAATTCCTGATTTTCTCACTTACATATGTGCACAGCTTAGAGTTTACTTTTATTCAAAGCAAATGATTTCATGTTGAGATGTACACAATATTGTGTGTATATCATGTGCATTTTCATGTAACTGTGCAGACCCAGTTAAAGGTAACAACTAAGAGAACATATGTCAAACTAATGGTAAAACAAGGGAGTCATATTTACAGTGCAATCAGTTTGAAAGTTTTAGACTTTTCTTATTGGAGCCCAAGCATACTCAGCTGTGTATAACAGTACAGTGGCTTGTTATTTAGTTTGATCTTGACTTATTACAAACTTAAGGCAAAGCAAGTTTTTTATGTTAATGTCTAATTAAAAGTTACATTATTTTTACTGTTTCAAGAATGAGCAGAGAAAAGAGGAAAACTTTCTGAAATTAATTATACCTGATTGCATAGCAATATTCGAAAGGACATTTTGTGCCTACCAACACCTCTACTATGTTTCCCCATAGTTCAGCTGGTTGAATCTTTGAAGCTTTAAACAGAAAAAAAAAATCAAAACTTTAACCCAATGCAAAAACTAAAAAACAGTTTTGTGGCACCCTTGCTTTCCCAAGTAGGAGACTTTGACCTCACATCACCCTTCCTTATAGATAGATAGATGGTTAGATAGATAGATAGATAGATAGATAGATAGATAGATAGATAGATAGATAGATAGATAGATAGATAGATAGATAGATAGATAGATAGATAGATAGATAGATATATAGATAGATAGATAGATAGATAGATACACATACTAATTCCACAGTTTACAACATAACACCTCAACCGGCAGACATCGAAAACAGGTACAAAAGCCCTTGAAAAGTAGATCCAGTCAAATATCAGGGCATCTAATTTGTATAAACAGTGAATACCAAATAGCACAAAAATCTTCCAACTTCCAATAAGACTACAAGATACTACTCAGAAACAAATGTTTAAAAAAGATGGAAAAATATAAGCATATATATTATCAAAGAGACAGTGTAAAATCTGTAGGCCGTAATGAACCATACTGTGAAATTCTACCACACAATATCATTTACTTTTGCTTCTGAAAAATGGAGGTGTAAGGTGTGTGTCCTCTTTCTTTAAATTATTTCTGCCACTACTACATTGGTCATATAATCTGGTTTTCAGTCAACTAAACAGATTTAAAAAATTACATGATGAGGGAGAGTCATAAAATTTTGTGCAGGGGTAAGTCAAGCCATAAAACAGGGACATAATTCCATCACGTGCAGTAGCAAATCAGGCCTGAAAACAGGAATATTCCTCCAAAACAGGGGCAGTTGATGAGTGTGGTTTACAAACAGAAGGCAAAATGTAAAGATGAGACAAAGTGCTATCACTGCTGATGCTGGAGTGGCACTTAGGAACCACACTGCCAGTGATTTTCTCTGGATAGCAGTGATCAGAAAGTAGAAAACTGAGGCGAAATCAAGGAGTTGAACCCTCATCCATTTAGATTAGCCCTCAACAACAGTTTGCAACTGTCATGTATATACTGAAAGGTATTTGAAGAGATTTACAATATGTATTATATCTTACGGTATGGTATGGTACGGTATGGAATGGTATGGTGTAGTGGATCCATGTCAGATGAAAAAGTTTTCAGAAACTGAAAATTCATATGGACAAGACCATATGACTGAGTTTCTGAAAACTGAAACATAAAAAAAACACTAAAAAATCTAAGTTTTTACATTTATGCAGGGGCAAGCACCCCGTGCACCTACACACCCCCTGCAAATTATATATACCAACTCCAAGATCACACTGCAGTGAAGAAAAGGGTACATTTCCTAATTTTCAATGTATCTTGATCTCAATTCAAAAGCTTCAAGTTTTCAAAAACTCAAAAATGTGGACTCGACCATATGAAGTTCGAGTTTCTGAAAACTGATAAGTATCCAGTATAGTATTTGATATGTGTATGGTTCATTTGATATGATGGTTCATATATCTAAATTTCTTTAAAATATTGTTAATGTGACTGTAGTTATTGAGGAAACTGATTTCTTTCAAATGAAGTAAAAAATGTAGTAACTGCATATAACCAATGAGAATATAAAAGTTTGTGAAATGAATTTGTAGCATATCATTCAGTTTTGTTTGCTGTATGTGGATAGCAAAAGGGTTTTGCCTTGAAAGGTCAATGATGCATTTTATTGTCACAAAGGTCAAAGGGTCTATGATGATGTGAGGTATTGCCAGCTATGCCAGGAGAAGTAGGTCAGTGCATGTGTAACATATGCCAGCATAGCTAGTTGGAGTTTTGTAAAGAATTATATGTCATTTGTATATCAAACTGATTTGTACAGGCGCTTGTGCTGAAAATGTATTTGTAAAGTTGCTTGTGTTAAAAATGTACCAACAGTGGGTCCTGCTGGATAGAAAAAAATAAAGCTGTGTATCAGACTGTAAAACTGTTGAAATGAATATATTGTAAGAGAGGATACTGGAAGAGAAGAGGTTAATCTCAGATCAGTTAACTTTGAAAAAAATCTTTAATTAAATTACGTAGTTTAGGCCATAAAGATTGTATCTTACAGTTCTAATTGCAGCCAGAGACAAAATGTCTATGAAAACTAGGACTAGGAATCCTACTGTATTGTCCTTAGGGGTGAACTAATTGCTACCCTGGAAGGGTGAACATTTTTGAAATGGTTTTATAGCTTCCAGAGGTTATAACACATCTTAGCAAAGCTCTATGTGTGTGTATTATGACACATATATGCTAGATTCTGGTTCAGTTTCCAGTAAAGGGGGTAGTGTGGGAACCAGAGTCAGATGACTAGATGTATGTGATATCATTCTGTAATCCAGCACTGAAATGATGTTTTAATACTAGATGAGACAGATTTCTCAGGGCAGACTGTTTGTGAAGCCTGACAAAGAAGGACCACTCATCCACTTTATCTTGCCTTGGTCTAGTATGTGAACTAGGTGACAGTAATTCTTCAGATCAGTCTAGAAAATATAGTGAGATTTGTTAAGTATTGCTTTTCTGTATCTGTGTGAATCTTTCCTTTGGTGTTATTTTTGATATTTCATGTGATTGAAACTCTGGTGTTTATTATAAATAGATATTTAGTATTTTCATGTTCTTGTATTATTTACTATTAAACATATTTAAACTTTTCATTGTGGCTGGTCTGTTTGAGAATATGTTAAACTTTGAGAGTACTTATATTTATTTGGTGACACTGTGGCTGCTCCTGAAAGCCTTTCTACATTGGTCAAACACTACCAATTGTATTAGTATTATTTTTACTCGGTGTAATTGTGTACCTTTGTAAGAGCTTTAGAGTAGCTGGCTTTAGAGTGTTCTGGTGGCAGTATCTACCTTATAATCTGGGCAGAGGGGGCATCTGTGCCAGTATTTCCCAGGTGTGTGTGTGTGTGTGTGTGTGTGTGTGTGTGTGTGTGTGTGTGTGTGTGTGTGTGTCAGCAACATGGAGCAGGGGGTGGTGGAGGACTTGGCTTGGAACACTCAGCTGAGGACTCAACTCTACAGCTGTGTTGAGTGAGGTGTCTTATTTGGGGCCTGGTGAGAGAGAGGGAAACCCAGCGCCAGGATGGGAGTGTGTTCCCTGTGTACTCTTATGGGAGATTGTGCTTGGTGCAGAGAGCTGCACCTGGAAATACTGTGTGTATCTATCTTTGTTCCAAGTGAATGTCACTTACTGGTGTCAGTGATGAGGACTGAGGCTCTTTGATTACTGGCCCAGAGGCGGGACATCACAGGGTCAAAATTGACAAATGCCCAGGAATCTTGTCTGTGTCCTTAAATTTCCAGCTTGGATTCTAACACACATTACAGCACAAGAGAAACATTGTCTTCCATGAAAAGGATAACTTAAACAGTAGTTGTCTTTCTTGAAGATCATATCACAGAGATGCACTGTGACAATGTCTGTGGGGGATGGGGTGGGGTGGGGTGGGGGTGAAAACATTCTGTCCCATATGTAAGAGAGAATTTTTCAGTGGAGGTTCGTTGCAGTCTTCAGTTTCACTTTTCCTGACATGTAACACCCTTGGAATTAGAATACATATACAAGTCTTTGGATGCTATGGCAAACTGTATGCTTCATTGATAATTACTAGACATAAGGTCTGGAAAACCACTAATGAGCCTAAGCACAGTTTTGTAATTGCCCCAGCATATTGAATAGTTTAGTGATTTATACAGGCCACAGAACAGGAAAACTGAGGCTGAAGTTTTCAAAACATTAGACTACAAGAAGGAGCTCATAGCTTTAATATTTTGTGCTAATAGCCAGTTTGCATAGGGAACATATAGGGGCTATATCCCCCCTAAAAATAATTTAGGTAGTCATATATCTATCTTTTAATTAAACAGCAAGGCTACCTACGATTCTCATTAGACAAAACTAAAACAAAAAAATGCTAACTGTTAACACCTTACTTAAATTATTAGTAAGGGCCTAAATTTAACATAGGAACATTACCAGACAAGAAGTCACAGGGATCATACGATGTTTAGCTATAAATAAAAACCTTCAACTTGTTTACAAACTTATTTCAATCGCCCTTCTCAAGGAGTGCCAAGCCTGAGTTACCCAGGATGAATTTATGGCTAATCATCTGTTTAGCGAGATTAGTCCTGAAAGTAGCTATGGTGCTGCTCTGGTTTGTCAGAATTGGGAGTTTTTTCCACAGGCTAGGAAGGGGATATCCTAAGGGTTAAGACCCTTGATATTCTTGGTCAGAAATCTATAGGGCCTTTCTAGCTTGGCTACATGTTTACATCTGTATACACTGAAGGGGGCACTGTATTTAATAATGGGTCTGATAATGGAGGTGTATAGTGGTATGATAACCTCTTTTGATCCAGAGGAAGCAAGTTTCAGGAATAACTTGGGCAGATCGAAGGCTTTTATAACTGCTGAGGAGACATAATGACTGAATGGGACTTAGTTGACCTCATATATATCAAGCTTATAACATAGGATGTAAGAGTGATTCTTTTGTAGAACACTGCTACACTACATTTCATTGCATTAAGTTTATTGCCATAATATGTGAAACAGGTGTGCACATAATCAAACACTTTTTTGAACACACTAGTGTCCTCAGGTAAACAAATAATGTAGCTCAGCTTGTAGTCATCAGCAAAGGTGGGTATCCATATCTTGGGAGCATTAGTTCGGATGTATAGCTACTAAGTAGGGCAGGACCAGCTCAAATGTCACACTGATGGGGGAAGGGATGTGAATTTAACATGTATACCAATAACACTTTGTTTTACAGCACAATAAACCACTTCCTTGCCTGATAAAAAGTATATATATATATATATATATATATATATATATATATATATATATATATATACTTACAAAGCTTGTGAGAAAAGTATTACTCTGTTATTTTTGTTTTACTTGGCGCTCTTGTCTGTGTACTTAATAAAGGATTTTTGACTGGAAACGGAGTGCCTACCCTTCTTGGGCTACTTTCAAATACTTAGTAATTCTGTACAATATTTCAAATTATATATTTTTTATTATTTTTTGACTTAGGACGAGTTTAAGTTCGCTATTTCTACTACCAATGTCTGATCTGATTAGGAAGGACGACAAGGAGACATGGTGGTGGAATGAGGAAGTACAGGAGAGTATACAGAGAAAGAGGCTGGCAAAGAAGAAGTGGGATTGTCAGAGAGATGAAGAAAGTAGACATGAGTATAAGGAGATGAGGTGCATGGCAAAGAGAGAGGTGGTGAAGGCTAAGGATAAGGCATATGAAGAGTTGTATGAAAGGTTGGACATTAAGGAGGGAGAAAAGGACTAGTACTGATTGGCTAGACAGAGGGACTGAGCTAGTAAAGATGTGGAGCAGGTAAGGGTGATGAAGGATAATGAGGGAAACATACTCACAAGCAAGGAGAGTGTGTTGAGCAGATGGAAAGAGTACTTTGAGGGGTTGATGAATGAAGAGAATGAGAGGGAGAGAAGGTTGGATGATGTGGGAGTAGTGAATCATGAAGTGCAATGGATTAGCAAGGAGGAAGTAAGGATAGTTATGAAGAGGATGAAGAATGGAAAGGCTGTTGGTCCAGATGACAAACCTGGGGAAGCATGGAGGTGTTTAGGTGAAATGGCAGTGGAGTTTCTAACTAGATTATTTAATGAAATCTTGGAAAGTGAGAGGATGCCTGAGGAATGGAGAAAAATTGTTTTGGTACCGATATTTAAGAATAAGGGTGATGTGCAGAGCTGTAGTAACTACAGAGGGATTAAATTGATCAGTCACAGCATGAAGTTATTGGAAATAGTAGTGGAAGCTAGGTTAAGAAGGGACGTGATGATTAGTGATCAGCAGTATGGTTTCATGGCGGGAAAGAGCACTACAGATGCAATGTTTGCTCTGAGAGTGTTGATGGAGAAGTGCAGAGAAGGTCAGAAGGAGTTGCATTATGTTTTTGTAGACTTAGAGAAAGCATATGACAGGGTGCCTAGAGAGGAGTTGTAGTATTGTATGAGGAAGTCGGGAGAGTCAGAGAAGTATGTAAGAGTGGTACAAGATATATACGAGGGTAGTGTGACAGCGGTGAGGTCTGTGGTGGGAGTGACGGATGCGTTTAAGGTGGAGGTGGGATTACATCAAGGATCAGCTCTGAGCCCTTTCTTATTTGCAGTGGTGATGGACAGGTTGACAGACGAGATCAGACAGGAGTCCCCGTGGACTATGATGTTTGCAGATGACATTGTGATCTCTAGTGAGAGTAGGGAACAGGTGGATGAGACCCTGTAGAGATGGAGATATTCTCTAGAGAGAAGAGGAATGAAGGTCAGCAGGACTAAGACAGAATATATGTGTGTGAATGAGAGGGAGGACAGAAGAATGGTGAGGATGCAAGGAGTAGAGGTGGCAAAGGTGGATGAGTTTAAATACTTGGGATCAATAATTCAGAGTAATGGTGAGTGTGGAAGAGAGGTGAAGAAGAGAGTACAGGCAGGATGGACTGGGTGGAGAAGAGTATCAGGAGTGATTTGTGACAGACGAGTACCAGTAAGAGTGAAAGGGAAGGTCTACAAGAGGGTAGTGAGATCAGCTATGTTATATGGGTTGGAGACGGTGGCATTGACAAAATGGCAGGAGTTAGAGCTGGATGTGGTAGAGTTAAAGATGTTAAGATTTGCACTGGGTGTGACGGGGGTGGACAGGATTAGGAATAAGTATATTAGAGGGTCAGCCCAGGTTGGAAGATTTGCAGATAAAGCCAGAGAGGCAAGATTACGTTGGTTTGGACATGTGCTGAGGAGGGATGCTGAGTATATTAGGAAAAAGATGCTAAGGATGAAGCTACCAGGTAACAGGAAAAGAGGAAGGCCTCAGATAAGGTTTATGGATGTGGTGAGAGAGGACATGCAGGTGGTTGGTGTGACAGAGCAAGATGCAGAGGACTGGAAACAGATGATCCGCTGTGGTGACCCCTAATCGGAACAGCCAAAAGAAGATGATAATATCTGATCTGATTAACATACAGTGAATACCTAGGTATATCTTCCACAAAGAATTTTCTTACATTGTTTTGTTTTTGGACCCACTATACTTATTTAGTGGGTTGTTTGAGACTTCAGGGATACCACGGAGATTACTTGTTTTTTTGATGTATGCAGAATAAATACCGCAGAGGAGTGGGTGCAACACTGAACTTGACTAGTTTCGATTTTCAATGCAGAAAGGCACTACATGGCATATATTGGATAGATAATTATCAATACATCAAATATCATATGAGTTAACACTGAATTTTGTCCAGGTTGAAATAGGTGGTGTGTACCATGTGCATACTCTACAGTTATTTTGTGAAATCACTCCCTTTCAAATATTTAAATTTATTGGCCATCCCAATGTATTCCATAGAGCCGGAATACAAAGTGCCCACCCCTTTCAATCTATCTCGCTCTTTTAAAATTAGTGGCTCTCCACTAAGATAGCTAACGCTTAAGTTACCCCCTCTTTCATATATGACTGCTTAGTGCACACTGTGGCTCTTAGGGTATTAACTCATTATTAGGTTCATAGGTTCATAGGAAGGTACTAGGCTATCAGCCCTGGGGCCTATATAAGCCTAGCCAAAAAGGTTCCCTGGCTTTTGTCACCCAAGAAAGTTATTTTCCTGTGCCCCTGTCAAATAGTGCCACAGAAGTGATCCCTGGGGTGAATTTTCTATTTCCCATTATTCTGTCTTAGCTTTAAAATCTGCAATATATACTCCAAGACCACAAATTACAGGTCAGCTCACATTCTTCCTTTCATTAGTCATTTTGGGATTAGTGCTTTTGTTTTTCTCCTGGTGAGAGAAGAAACATAGGAACATTATTTACTGTGGACTGCTGGTCACCAGAAAGCCCAATAACAGCTTTATAAGTGCCATTTTGGAATTTGTACTTACTTTTTGCTCCTGGTGAGAGAAGAAGCAGAGTGCATTGATTCCTTAGTCTTTCTGGTTGGGAAGTGAGTGTCTGTACTTGATCTTCCTGACTATTCAAGGCATCTACCAGGAAAAAGCTACAATAAGCCTACAGACCCTTACACCATCTGGGGCAAGGCTGTGGATCACTAAACCGACTGTGGTCTGATTTTCATCTTGGGATTGGTGCTACTGTTTTGCTTCTGGTGACAGAACAAGCAAAGGAGCATTGTACCCACAGAGTGAAGCTGTGGTATGACCAGCATGAGTAGTAGTAAGGCTGTAGCCATTCAGGTGACTGCCCTCATTTCATCATTCTTGATAAGCTAATTCGTTTTCAGTAAGGATTGCTTGGTTTGCTTGTAACTTCAGAATATCTGCCTAAATACTTTATCCATAAATCATCAGGCCCTACTTATTAGTTCCCCCTCAAGTGTTTGGCAGTGCCATGTATAGCCACTGACACCTTGAGTTTACATTTTTCCTGTAAAAGCACCATTGAAATTTCACCAGTAACTAGTTGCACACAGGACAACTAATTTGCATTGGCAATTACTGCCCCCAGAGTTGCAAACCGGATACTCTTGATGTAACTTTGTATTCTCACTTTAACTGTCTAATCAATCAAAAATGGTCTATTGCCATGGATATGAACTTTCCTACTGTCTCCGTTACCAGCTTGGTGAATACGGGCATCCTGATGCAATGTAGAAATTGCCTCATGTTTACTGACAACCAGTTAATTCTCAAACAAACTGATATGGTATGTGAGAGTTGTATCTACATAATATCACTGGAGGCAAAGCTCTCACATAAAAGCACTTCTAATGTCAGTAAGCCTGTCAGTAGTACAAACGCTGCATCCATAACACACAATTCATAGAAGACACATATACCCACATATGCTGAGGCACTTAAATGTAACCTTCCTAAACCCCAAAGACCTCCTAGATGAAGTACACATAAATGTCCTCAGCAACCCTGAATGCACATTTTCAAAACAACACCCACATGAACACATACAGCCACATCTCATGGTGCCTCTACTTCTCAGCCCATAAGGCAAGCCACCACACAATCCAACATTCTGGTCATTGGACACTCCATTGTAAGACACACTGATGTCCCTCTCACCAGGCTGAGTAAGGAGAAACTCATGGTCAGTTGCTTATTAGGGGCCAGGATCTGCCACATTATGCACTCAGACTCAGTCATAGTCCATGTGGGTGTAAATGACCTGAGACATACCTCCCTGGACTATATGAAGAGAGACATCATGGATCTCTCAGAATATGTGTCCCGGGATGGCATGAGCCTAGCATTGAGCAGCATTTTACCTTCTTCAAGGATGATGCCACTAAATGAATAAAGGATGACTGAGTTTAGTAATTGGCTTAGTTTCTGGTGTCATTCTAAGGGGGTGCAATATTTGTCAGCAAGGAAGGAAATGGTCAATAGACCACACTGCTTTGCACCTCTCCCCTCTACGCTTTTGAATATTAGGTAAAACATTGGCTTCACCCATAGTGCATTTTTAGGCAATGCCAAACTGAAAGTGCTTCTGACATTGCAAATCATACCAAATAAAATCTAAAGGTGTTGCTGCCTAATGCTAGGAGTCTAAACAAAAAACTCCACTCTGTAGAAGTTCTCTTCACCCTAGAGAATGCTGATGTCTGTACAGTCACTGAGACATGGTTTAAAGCCACAGAGAGCACACTGACAGTGCAAGGTTATAATGCCTTTCACACATTTAGACCAGCTACTACACAGACAGGGACTAAAAGTGGAGGCGTCTCAATTTATGTAAAAAATACATATATGTCAAAGCTGGTAAGACATGACAATGCACTTGAGCTTCTCCATGTTCAAATCACCATAGGAAAAATCCAATACCACTTTCCTTCCAAGCTATTGGTCCCCTTCTATGACCCAGGAAACCCATACCATGTATTTAAACTTATTGGAAACACTACCCATCCAACCCAATATCATATTCATGGGTGACTTTAGTTACCTCACTATTAACTGGGAATCATATACGTCACCAAATGTGCAGGCACAGAGATTCCTGTATTTTGCAAACAGAAACTCCCTAGAAGAGATTGTCAATACACCTACAAGGGGTGCAACCATACTGAATCTTGTCCTCACTAATATGGAAGAGTGCTGCACACCCCCTAGTGTAATGTCTTCTCTGGTAAGGTAAGACCACAAGTGGTCTCCTTTGAAGTAAAAATAAAACATGGAACCCCAGATAACCCTGGAATATTCAGGAACTATTCCAAAGGTAGCTTCCTACTATTAAGTGATAACCTGGCAAAAATTAAAGCCCCCATAAACCTTGAGAACTCTGCTGCCTGGGCAGAACTGTTCAGAGAAACCTTACAAACATGTTAATAGCTGCATAGAGGCAGCTTTACCAACCAGAAAAAAGTACAGAACTAACTCAAAAAACAAGCCACTCTGATGTAATCACAACATCAAGAGGCTGTATAACAGAAGGAAGAAAATTACAGCAAAAATTAGGAGGTGCAGCACCCAGCTGGATAAAAGCACTCAAACTAAACAAACAACTCAGAAGACAAGTAAAGTCTACCAAACTCAAATTTGGCCTTGCACGCCAAGGACAACTGCAAGGCATTCTTTAGCTATGTCCACAATCTGAAAGGCAATACACAATTGTGTGCAGAGCTCATTGTAAATGGAGCCACCTCTACTGAGCCAAAAGATACAGCAAACCCGCTGGCTGACAAATTCAGCTCCAACTTTACCCCTCTCTCCCCATCAGTCTTTTTCAGAAAATATTGAATATAACTCCCCCTGCTATCACTTGGGAACAGGTCCTTATACATACCTCTCAACTGTACAGATTTTTGCAGAATGTCCAGATTTTTACTCAAATTTTTGGTCTGTTTCTCATGTAAATTGTGTTTTTTTTTTTTACAAATCACTGGGATGATCAAAAGATTAAAGTCAATAAACAGTGACATGCATTTGAGTTTCAGACTTCATATCCTTCAGAAAATGCATACCAACACAAATCCTGCAATTCTAGTAACTTTCTAAGTTTATAAGAGAAATATTTAAAATGTGTCTCTATTTTTGGGCCTTTGTCCCCACATTATTATCTGGTTTTGTCCAGATTTCTTGTGCTAAGAGGTTGGGAGGTGTGGTCCTTGATGTTCTGTGTAAGCCAAGAACACTGCATGAATGGATCCAGACAATATCCCAGGATGCCTTCTAAATGGCATGAAACCTGATCTATCAGGCCCTCTGGAATTGCTGTTTAACTGTAGCCTCCAAACAGGCTTTGTCCCTCATGAATGGAGAACAGCAACATATATTCCTAATCACAAAGGAGGGCCATCTACAGACCCATAAGTCTCACTAGTCTCATATGCAAAGCCATGGAAGGAATTATCATGGAAATGATCAATATCGACATAGGAAACCTCCAGACACTAGACCCAACCCAGTCTTGTTTCATTAAGGCCGAGCCATGGCTACTCAACCTGGTGGACTTTTTTGAGAAGGTCCCCAAAGCAATGGATGAGGGCAAAATGGTTCACACTGCCTACCTTCACCTGGCCAAGACATTTGACACAATCCCCAACACAGGCATCATTGACAAACTTAAGAGATTTGGTACAAACCCTTATGTACCCCGATAGACAACCAAGACGTTAGAACTGGGGATTCCATTCCTAGAAAGATGCCAGTCATAAGCAGGGTCCACAGGGATTGGTTCTAGGACCACTCATTTTTGGCATTTACTTTTCTGAAGTCAAGGCCAATGTCAGTGGCCTCTGGCTGACTGGCTGAGTCAATTTGCAGATGGCTGCAAATTAGGAGCTGTCATTGAATCCTCCACTGTCACAAATGTTCTTTAGGAAGGGCTGACACAGACAAACAGCTCATGCCAGAGGCATGGACTAAAACTAAATGCCAAGCAATGCATAATAGTATCCTTCAGGAAGTCATCCACCCCTGGTAACTATCATATTGACAACACATACCTAAAAGTTGACCCACTAGTCAGGATTTGGGGACACACATAGACAGTAAACTAGCCTTTGACCATCACATGTCTACAGTAGTGAGGAAATCATTCTATGTCATGCAACATATAAACAAAGGTATGGCATCTAGGTCTGAAGACGTCTGTATTCGGCATTCATCAAACCTACAACTGATGCCTCCTTTGGTATATACCTAACTATACATATCTTACAACTGGAATGTCTGCAGAGGTTGCAAACTAAAACAATACAGGGCATAAGTAACATGTCCTATGCATACGTCCTCAAGGCTCTGTCCCTGTATTCTGTCTCCTACAGGCTGTTGAGAGATCTATGCCTGACATACAAGGTATTTTCAGACCCTACTCTGATGGAGCTCCTGCATATCTGCAAAACAAATAACACCATAATTACCCATTCTAAAGACTTAAACCTTGCCTGTGATATAAATAAGACCTGCTGGAGAGACAGGTATGTATCCCAGAGACTACCCCTTCTCTGGAACAGGCTCCCCATCCATGTGAAGCAGAGTTCCTCCCTAATCCAATTCAAGTGTAACTTGAAAAATTGGATGGGGAACAAGAAATCCATCCCTGGTTTGGCACCTACATCTCTAATGGACACAGGCAGCCTGAAAATGGTTCATCTCCGAGGCCCCTGCTTGTAAATGTTTCACCTCCCAAGCCCCTACTTACTCTTATCAATGGTACCAAAACTTGTCAGAGATTTGGATATATGGCTAGGCTTAAAAAGGTCCTGGTGGTCATTAGACTAGTAAACACCTCCATTCATTCATTATCATTCCCTTTTATCCATTTTACACATGGGGTAAGGGTGTCACTTCAACAGTGACAGTCATCTCGAGCCACGGTTTACACTTACACCGCCATGTGGCTATGAACCTATAAAGAAACTTACCAGATTTAAGAGGCAAGCTGTACCTTTTGCAATGCCAAACTGATTTGGATCTAGGTCAGTTAGACTTCCTATGTTTAAATTAATGAATTCTACTATCATGCTTTCAATTGCTTTACATATAAAACTGGTAAGGCTGATGTTTCTGTAGTAGCATCGGCCTGTGGAGGGATCACCTGTTTGTAGGGACAGCATGATGGCCTTTCTCTATGCTTCAGGCATATATCCATTATTGTCATAATAGGTGCATAGGCTCATAAGTAAGTAGTACGCTATCTGCTCTTGTAGGCCATTTTAATTCTAGACAGTTTCCCTTTTTATGCTCCAAGTAACCTATCCCATTTAGTTTATCCATCCCATAGTCTATGGTTATATATTATCCCTAATGAGAATAACTGGGACAAAACCTTAGATAATTTGAACAGACCTATGCATGGGATATACCATTCAAGAACTGCATCTGTCCATTAGTAGTACAGGGAGCAGTCCTGGGATACATTTTCTGTTTCCATCCATAGATCTAAGTTGCACTTGAAAATAGACAAGGAGAAACTTTGTTTTATGTGGGCGAGAAATCTTTTCCACAGCAGAAGTATTCTCTGTGAAATATACCTGTCCCTCCAAACTATTATGTTGGTGTTACAGAAGAGACTTAAATCCCTAGACCAAGTATTTCAGATGCCATTTGACTTGTTGATGTGCAGTAAATGCATCAGTAATGCATCAGAGGATGATTTGTATGTCAGACACAGGTCACCTCTTAGCACTCTCTTGGATAATGAGTACAGTGACAGGGCTTTGAGTCGGTCCGTGTAGTAAAATACCTGTGTGAGCATTACAGTTTTTGCATGTGTCTCTTGGCAGATATATGCCACAATAGTCATCATATTTAATGACTGGCTTAATGAAGCCTGGGTAAAGGGGGACAATGATATTCCTAGATCTAGACACAATCCCTTTGTTTATAAGCTGCACAATACAGAAGGACTTTCTTACAACAATAGACACATTTTGGTCAAAGATAGGTCACTGTCCACATAGCTTCCCAAATCCTGAACAACTGGGTCAACTCTTATGGATGTATTGTCAGTGTGGTGGTTCCCTGGAATAGATGACTTCCCAAAAGAAACAACAATGCATTTTTGGGATTTAGTTCATCATCGTCATCATCCTCATCATCAATTACATTTTCCCATCTTTTGCACAGGGTGCCATCTTTTTCTTGATTCAATGCCAGTCTCCTTTTTGATTCAATAGGCTATCAAGCCTGACTGTCTAAGGGTCTCTCTCACACCCATTTCTTTGCTGGATGCCGTTGTTTCCTCTTGCCTTCATCCTGCCTGTCCAAAGTCTTCATCAGCTTGTCTTCTGCTTTCCTGCATATGTGTCTGAACCTAACATCCTCAAATCTCAATCTGCCTAACCTCTCTAACTACAACCTTATTACTGCTCGTATCACTACTTCCTGTAAATTGCTCTACTTCTGGCTCTCACACTTTTTCGCAACGTTTTGCTGCTGCTCTCCCTACCTCTATCTCCTTACGCTTTCTCGCTAAAGTTCTGGACTTTCCAAACCCTGAATTTCATACTTCTACCTTATTTTTTTCCTTCATTTTATATATAAACTGGTATCTAGTAACGCTTCTCAAATACTTTCGACAAAGTCTGCACATTGTCAACTAACAGCATTACTGTTTGTAAGCAAGTGCATTAAACACTATATTCTCTCTGTAATGTTGTAAGTATTGTACAAAGTGTTTATTTTTGCAAAATATATTTGTATTTTGTGGAGCTTTTCTCCCTGGGCCTCTACTGAAAAAGGGCTGATAGCTCAGCTGGACATTCCCGGTTAACAAATGTCAAATAAATAAATAGATAAATAAATAAATAAATAACCAATGTGATGTGTTTTCTTTGACCTTCTCTGCAAATTTAGATACCCTGAATTTTGCTCTGATGTCCTCATTTCTTCATCTGTCCCACAGTGTGCACCCTACTACTAAATTCAGGCACTTCATCGCTATCACCTCTAACTTCTTCTGCTGCACTGCCTTCACTGCCTAGGTTTCTGTACCTTACAGTAGTACTGGTTGGACCACTGTTTTGTTTCTATTACTTTTCAACTTTTCATTCTCCTGTCACACACTCCCCCTGACACTGTGTCAGCTGGCTGCTGCCCCTTTGATTCTAGCTTTGACCTTTTCATCCAGACATCCCTTCTCCTCAACCCCCCCATCCCAGATATTTGAAGTTACCAACCTGTTCCACTATTTTCCCCTTCTATCTCAGTTTTTAGCTTCTTCTGATTTTCACCAGTTTGCTGCCATGACATCTCTCTTGTCTATTCAATTTCATCCCATGTGCCTTCAGTTCTGCATTCCATTTCCTCTGTCATTTGCAGAAGTTCCTGGTCAGAGTCTGCTTGTAATGCCACAATATAAAGTTACAGCACCTTTGTTGATCTGTCCCCTCTGACCTGCTTGCTAATGTAAACAGCAGTGGGCTCAGAGCTTGACCCTGATGCACACCCACTCCCACTGGGAACCCATTTGTGAGACCGAGCACTGTTCTTACTTGAGCCATTGGGTCCTTGTACATAGCCTGCATTAATTCTACCAGTGTTTCTGGAACTTCAAACCACCACAGGACTGGACAAATCAGCTATCTTGGGACCTTGTCATATGCTTTCTCCAAGTCTAGGAATGCCCAGTTCCCTCATCTCTAGTTTCTTCTCAACTATCTGTTTCCCTGCAAACATTTGGGTTAGTTGTGCTGCATCCTGATCGGAATCTGAACTGCTCATCTCCCATCTCACTTTCTACTACTCTCTGTTTCAATTTATCAGTCACCTTCTCCAGAACTTTCATGCAATGTGAAAGGAGTTTGATACCTCTGTACTGCCCAAAGTTGTGAACATCCCCTTTGTCTTGTACACTGGCAAAAGTATGCTAATTCTCCAGTAATTTGGGACATGACTTTCTCTCCACACTGCTATGAGTACACTCTGGAATAATTTCTCCCCTGACCCACCCAACATTTTGATCATATCTGCTCTGACTTCATCTGAACCTGTTGCTTTCTCTGGCTTTATTTTCCTTTGTGCTGTACCTACTTCTAATATAGGTTCTTTTTCTTCTTTCACTGTAGGCTGTGTCTGGAGCAGTACAGCTTCTGTGGGTTTTTCTTCATTCAGAAGCTGCTGGAAGTACTCCTTCCATCTGCTTTTGATGTTCTGTGGCCTGATGAGCAGGTTTTTGCTGGCATCCCTTATAAAGGATGTCTGATGACTATATTCTTTATCTTTATGTATTTCATTTTCAACACGACAGTTTCTTTATGCTATCTGATCAGTCACTTTCCAGAAGCTGGTAGAGTAAAATTATATTAGAACACTAAGGATTATATAATGTAAGAGGTAATCAATAGGTTGCATACATTGTATGCTGTTTACAGAATGGTAAGCTCAGACATGTCTATAGAACATAGTATGCAGAGCATATAAAACAAGCATCAATAGAATATTGAGAATAATTTTGCAGTGTATGTAGATACTACCACTGTAATATTAGCACAGGGACAACAGATAAATAAAAAAAATATATATGCATAGTCTTTATTTTTTTAACACATTTGTTAAGTTATTACTTAAGAAATAGGCAAACATACAATAAAATAGCAATACCCCATGTCTGGGTGTTGGTAATGCTGGATTGACACACGGTTGGCATGGTTTGGTAATGAGGGTGAAGCCCAAGTGTCCAAACAAAGCCAACTGTGGATAAATCCAGCATTACCCACACCCAGCCATGGGTTATTGCTATTATACAATGACATTATTTAAGAAAAAAATTACTCACTTTTCTTAAATAACGTCTTTGTATACTAGAGCCATGGTGTTCTTCTGATTTTTTTTCAGTATCCTGTGGCTTTCTTGATGTATTATGAATGTGTGTGTGTTGGACTTACGTTCCCATGCTTTGGAAAAGAAACAACTGAGAAAGGAAGATCTCCACTGTTTTTTTTTTTTTTTTTTAATTAAAAAAAATAAAGTTTGAAATCTGGACATTTAAGAGGTATGAGAGAGACAGGGCAGAAATACAAGGATAACATAACTCACCTGATTTTCCTTGTTTTTTTTTCTGTCCCACCTCTCTCTTACCTCAGAACTGTCCAGATTTTAAAGTTTATTTTTCTTTAAACACTCAAGAAAACTAGAAAGCTCTGTAGCATATATTAATAGAAGAATGTCCAGGCAACTGGACTTTTTTCTCTTGGTATACGCTCAATTTACAACAGGCACACTGGTTGGACTAACAAATCAGTGTGCATGTTTTTGAATGCAAATAACCTGTCATTGAATAATATAAAAGAAAATAAATCATATTAACATATTTCTAGTTACGTACATTATATGTCATATATGTTCTTTTTTATAACTATCATCAGTCCACCGTTACATAAATTGCTCAATTCCTGCCTTTCCTTAAACCTCACTCCTCCTGTCCTGAACATTAATCTTCATGTACTGTTCCCAGAATTTCAACTAATTTCTATATAATTTGCTCCTTCCCTTTTCTAAAGATCCCACTCCCAGTTCTTTTATCTCTATTAAAATATTCAGTATTTCAAGTACAGTTGGTTTAGACTTAGATTTCCACTTTTTAGTAATTGCTTTCTTGGAAACGACCAAAATTATACCTAACAAGGCCTTACTATGTCTAGATAATTCAGATCCTGTGTACCAGCTCAAACAACATAATTTCCTTGATTATAAGCATTTGCTCACCCAATATTTCTGATAGAGTACTCTGTAGGGAATGTTTCAAGTCTGCAACTCATTACACTCCTGGAACATTATGTTCCCAGTTACCTCTTTCTTTCCCATCACACCTCCAACATTTGCCATCTATCTGAGGAAAATAATCTGGAGTCTGGTTGGGGTATAAAAATACCTATGCAAGTATTTCAAAGCAAAAATCATAAACCTTCTAGACTTGTTGCATACACGGGAGACATACATATGCCATCTCATTGTTCCCTTGCAAATTACTTATCTAATCTTTCTTCCCAATATTTTTTAACGTCTTCTGAATGATTCCTTTAGTTATCATGTAGTATTTTATATGCCCTTCTAATTATCCGTTTTTAACAGCAGCTTCTATTCTGGATTAAACTAAAAACTTTACCAGTAACCTGAGATTCTTTTACCTTTCTCTATCTAGTTATTTGCTCACAATACCTTGATTACTTTTCCAGTTTTCTCCAGTAAATTCCAGCCCCCTCTCACCTATTTGCTGTAGACCTACTTGCAGTCATTCCTGTCAGCAAAATTTTCTTTCTTCATTCTTGTGTTGGCTTAGTTCTTAGAATATGTTCTGATACTTTATGAATATGATATCCTGCTAATTTTAAGGATCTCTATCCAAAATCCCACTCTGTCCTTATTCTTGAATCCCCCCCACTTCATTGTCATCCCTTTCCACTTTGAATTATAACTTTCTGCTTGTGTTACGTATATGAGCCTTAAACGAGTAGCTCTATAATATCCCTTCAAATTAGGTAATCCTAAACCACCTTGTTCTATCAGAAGAATCAATGTGACCCACTTAATCCTTGCTGTCTTTCCCTCCAATGTAAATTCCTTCAATTCTTTCTTAATTATTGCCCATAATTTCTCCTGTGGTTGGTAAAAATATGCCTGACCTGTACATAAAACTAAAGAGACTAAAACGTTTTCACTGCTTGTATTTTACTACCAATATCCATAAACAAGAGCTTGCAGTTTCTCGGTTTTTGTATTACCTTTTGTTTAGTCTCTTCTCACATATCCTTAGCTGCCATAACAGAATCCTTTCTAACTCATACTCTTAAATACGTCATCTTATCGTATCCCTACAATTATGGGTATTGCTGAACCAATTGATGCATGGGTACCATTTGTTTTATCTTCATTAATTTTATATCCTGAAAAGACTTGAAACTCTCAGTATGTTCCACAGCACTGAAATGTCCTTTTCTGGATTTTTTTTTTTAAACCCATGTGAGACCCATTACCAGGAGCTCAATATAGTAAAAGTGTGAAAATTAAGTGGCATGTGTTTATTTTGAAATCATGACAAAGGCAATTAGTAATGGGAGAACAAGGGCAGTACTGTTCCAGTAATAGATATGATTTCACTGGGAATGCAAATTGTAGATGCAATAAGAATTACAATAAGGAGGGATCTTGGTAATAGGGCTGTTACAAGTATAGTTCCATTTGCTTGAGAGGTAAGTCATCAAAGAGATTTTAATTTGCAGCGAAACTGAGGTA